>NC_137184.1:11977500-11980000 GCF_951804945.1 Podarcis cretensis | reverse complement strand
CGACTCTGTGATTGAACAACCAGTCCTTGCTGGATTCAACTGTGAAATTACCAGGTGCTTTTAGGCAAGCCTTTCAGCTTCCTCCAGCCCCACCTGCAGGATGGAAGGGGTGGGAATACTCACATACAAACAGTGACTTACCCCCTCAGGCTAATTGTCCACTAGGGATGGTCAATATGGTGCCCTCCAAGTGTTTTGGGCTTACAGCTCCCATAATCCTTGAACTGTTGGCCATGCTGTGCTGGTGGAAAACATACTACCTTGGCAACCTCTGCTGTATGGATTGCAAGTGAAGCACATATGAAGCACCCTGACCACCTGAAACCACTATAGAAAATTACATGCACTTATCAAAGGTGTGAGGAACCTTTGTCCCTCCAGAGGTTTCAAACTGCAACTTCCATCAACCCTGGCCACTGACTGTGCTTGCTGCAGATGATGGGAGTTGTAGTCCAGCAACCTCTGGAGGGCCAAAGGTTGTCCTCACACCTGCCCTGTAAAATCATAGGAGTTGGAAGAGGCCTCAAAGGCCCCTCCTTTTCCCAATGCAGACACTCCTGCTCCAAAAATGCATCCTCAACAGGGGGGCCAGCCAGGCTCTACTCAAAGGAAAGTCCACTACTTTCCATGGCAGCCTGTGCTATGCTGTTGAACAGCTTGTACCATCAGAAAGCTCTGCTTTCTTCTCACTTGAATCTGCTGGTTTGGATCTTGCTCCGTCATCTATGTGACAACAACCTTTCAGATTTTAAAACATATGTGGGGAACCTTTGACTCCTCTTGTCCCGCTGGCTGATATTGCTGAACTACAAACTCCCAGCAGCCCCAGCAAGTATGACTGATGAGCAGGGGGATGGAAATTGTAGTTCAGCAGCATGTGAACGGCCAAAGGTTTCCCACACCTGACTTATCACTGTGTCTTGATGTCTTAATCAGAGGCCCTGAAGAGCTATTAGATAAAGTTGGGGGGGGGGCGCAAGGAGGCTGCTATGGCGCATGATCAGACCTTTCTAAAACATGCTATATATTTGTTGCTGGATTGTACTACTGTAGACTGCAGATAGAGGAAGTATTTAAATAATCTCACTTAACCACCATCATCTCTGCATAAAGAGAACTAGCATGTCAGGGAGAAGTTTCTAGCTTCTCCCTGTCCTCAACGTTTTGAGTTAGCTGGTGCTTTAAAAAATAAATACACACACTGGTGAGCAGTACACACTGATCCCATTTATGCAAACTCCAGCAGGTGCTCCTCCCCAGTCATGCTCCCAAATTCATGGGCCTTAATCCTAAGGAGGAGGAGGGATCTAACATGCCCTGCTCCACCTCTTGATCTCAGGGGAGGGGAGCTGTCGGGCCTGGAGCATTACGTGGGAAGGACCTCCCTGCAGCTCAGGTCAAAGTCCCTTCTACTCCAGCATCCTGTTCTCACAGTGGCCAACCAGATGTTTCAATGAGAAACCTGCAAAAGGACCCAAGTGCGATAGAACTCTCCCTGTTTCTGATTCCTAGCATTTGTGATTCAGAGGCATAGTGCTTCTGACCGCGGAGGCAGAACTCAATCAGGGGCTGCTTGCCATGATGGCTGCCTTATCCCCCATGATTTTGTCTACTATTTTAAAAGTCAGCTAAATTCAAGCTAGAGTGAGGCCCCTTCACAGCAGTTTAAGGCATTTGGTTTCTATTTCCCTCACATGCCCAGTGAAATCTACCATGGCCAGCTCTTCTTGTCTGTGAGATTTGTTTCAAGAAGAGTTTTGCTCAGGGTTTGAAATATAATGTCGAATCACAACCCTAGATTTGCATGAAAAATTAGGATCGGGAAGGTGAAAAGCAAGATTAGCAATTGCCCAGGGTGGGAAGTGGAAGCTCTAGGGGTTAATGTGGAGGGAGTAGCAGTGCAAACTGGCAATCACAGTAAAAAAGGGAACAACTCCTAGCAGTGGAATAAAAAACGTTATCAGGCACCTTGAGGGCCCAGTGGTTGAATAATAAGCTAGCCATTAAAAATAAAAACCAAACACGTTGCAGTGCCACAGAACGCAAACCTATGTTGCACCCTTTATGGTTCCACACTGGAATATTTGGGTAAGCTCTATCTGTGATGTCAGCATGATGTCATAGTCCGCATCAATATGCTGAGATGGCACTGGAGGTCCCCCGTGCTCCCACACATCTTCAGACTGGGCCACTGCTTTCCCATTTTGTAAGAGATAGAGACAACATTAAGACTCGTCCTGAGCACTGGCGCTTTCCCTTAGCGATGATTAACACTGTGCTTTCCCCCCATTTATTTAAGAAATTTGCTGAAGAGAAGAATTAAAGAGTGATGAAAAGAGCAGCAGAACAGCTAGCCAAACCGTTTATTTGTTCAGGTTTTCTCCTTACAATAGGAAGATTATGTCTAATGACAATATGATTCCGAGGTGAAAAATGACATGCTGAATTTTTACCAAAAGAAAAATTAATCTTGCAAGTCTGGCTATAAATCATATTATGT